>NC_083613.1:14315212-14350212 GCF_963584025.1 Labrus mixtus
GGGCGTCTGCAGAAGTAAAACAATCGAATGTCACAATCAAAAGTTATTTCATGATTGGGCCTCTAATTTTACCTAACATTTAGTCTCGATAAGAATGCTCACCTGTGTGGATATCAGTGATGAAGGCTGCTACAGTTGGCAACAGAGACACTTTTAAATCATAACAGCAGTCATCTGAAGGGGAAATGCTTGTATAATTTATAGATCGTTATTTCTCTTAGACTGAGGTAAAGACATGAGAGGGACATACAAATAAAAAGCTTGTATCAAAATAGATCTTCTACAAACATACTTAGCATTTATGTCCTCTTCATTATATATTTTGATATTTATAGTCAGGTTTTACAACAAAGCATCAGTAGAGGAGTTTGCATTGTCTCCATTAGTATCCATACACACGTCTCGACAGCTTGGTTTGAGCCGATCGAATGCAGCCGGATCCATCCAGATGGATGCATGAAGTCCTGAGGCTATTGAAGCCATCCGAGCGATGCAGCCTTGAAAAACACAGCGAGGAGTTGCTAATACGCTGCTTAGTAGGGGAAGACAATCAGATGACTTCAGCCTCTTTAAACTGCAGATAGTCAGACAGATGCAGAAGAATCAATGAAATCTGTGCAACTCACTTCTTTCTGCACTCAACGGCAGCATTAATATGCGTTGTATGCTGTTTGTATTTGTCGTCTCTCTTAAAGAGCCATGCATTGAATACCTAACGATATCAGACTTTAGGCTATTTATGCTTTCTGTATATATCCCATGAAGTTTAAGAGCCATTTTTATTTACCTGTCTAAACCAAGCAGCAGCCTCAGGTGTTGAAAAATGAAGCCAATGTCAAAATCTGCAGTTCCTCAAGTGTCCACTTGAGGGCTGGCTGCAGAAACCGAGAAGTCCCATTAACACCCATGTCTGAGTCTTTATTGGTACAACCTTTCCAGGGGTGAATTTTGATTTCTTCATTGCTTGTGATGCTATTAAACCTGAGAGTTATGCATGATTAGGGTTGTGGTGCAGAAGCTAAAGGCCTGCCTTAACTCCGCCCCTTTACCTGTTGTAAGGTCAACTGAAAGTTAGTCATAAAGACTGGGTCCTTGTTGTTCTATCCGATCTTTGGTCTAAACCCCTTCTCTCGTTGCAGTTCAACCCAACCCGGCCATGCTGATGGGAAACCCGATTAGGGCGTTCACACCACCTTTGGGTGGCGCACCAGCCGCCATGGGCAAGTCACCCAGTCCTGTTCAGAGGATAGACCCTCACACAGGCGCCAGTATCCTCTACGTTCCCGCTGTGTATGGTGGAAACATGGTCATGTCCATGCCCCTGCCTGTAAGTCTTCTAAGTTTTTATCTTGTTTTATATCCGTTAATTGTCAATATGCATTTTCACATTATCACACAGTTACACACAGAGGTTTTATCATTAAAGTGTCTGACAGTCACCAAAGAATATTACTTTAAATTACTGTACTCCTATCTCTCTCTCTATAGCCCAGGGGAGCTAGAGAGAGAGAGATAGGAGTGCACACGATATGGACTGTTTCAAAACAAAAACTGGTAGAGTTGCTTTTGAAGTTGCACCTGAAAGTGGTCTTTGTTTAACCTCCAGTTGGTCGATGCTTTCCCCCTCTGATGACTGACACCTCATGTCCACACTGTCAACATGTTGTGTGTGCACATGGCATGAGACGTGCGGCTTGTGTGTGTGTGAATCTGAGATTAGCATAGAATCGGATATATTTTAGAGGACTGATCGTTCACTGATCACGGCCAAACACGCTGAAAATCAACCGACTCCAGTCCACCAGCCGACCGATCGGTACACCTTTAGCTGTAACTGTATTGCCTTAAATTTATTGTAAGCTATTGAACTATAATCTGTATGAACAACTTTAACCTGCAGTTGTTTCTTTATCGATAATCTCATAATCAGTTTCTTCTTTTTTTAAGTTGCCCTGGCCAGGTTACCAGAATCGCTTTGCAGTGGATCCTCGAATCATGAGCCATCCTGCAGCCATGGCGTACAACTTCAATCTGTTGCAGGCTCAAAACCGAGGCTCCCCCATCCCTTATAGCGGGATGGCGCACCCCTCTCCTCTGGGAGTGGGGCAGCCCAGCCCGGACAAGGAGCTCCAGGCAGACCCCATCAGAAATGGTAAGCCATGATTTTTATTACCCTGTCAACACAATCGAAACTTACTTTACTTTTATGCCATTAAGTAGAGATAGTGTATTGTATGTATAGAATAACCATGAATTTAGTAATGAACTTATTTGACCTCTTAGGTAAATTAGAAGGATGTCCAAAGTCAGAACAGAGCCGTCTTCAGACACCAGAGAGGAAAACTGCAGACATGAAGGAAAAACAGGCAAGTAGTTGACATTTATGTTTTATTTATTTCATTAATATCTCGAACCAACATAAACAAAGCAGCTAAACCTTTTCTTAATGATGTCTGGGTTTGTGTTTCATCATTCTAGGGAGATTTAGACACTGGGCAAAGTCGAAGTCTAGACTCAGAAGGCATGGTAGGATTTCCAAATGCACTTCTCCATCGAAAGGATCCCTCAGCTGCCCAAAGACCCCTCAACTACCACCTGGCACCACCGAACCCAGCTTTTCCTCCACATCCTGCCAGTGGAAGGGCCTTCCCCCCACAGTATCCCCTCTCCAGGCTTCCTTATCGGGTTAGCCAGCCTCAGCACCCGGGGATGGCCCAACAGAGCCAACAGCAGACGCAGCAGCTCAGCCCTGCCTACACCGGTGGCAGCCACAATGCTTCTTTCTTCAGCGGACCCGTGCCCCCTCACAGGGCCGTGCAGTCCCCCACTTTGGATGGGCCTGAGCCTGGAGGGGTGGAGGAGATGAGTAGCTCCATTAGGACGCCAATGGGCCAACCAGGGGGGCACCACCCGGGCATGTCGCAGCATAACAGGGTCAACAGCTTTGGGGAGGACGGGCAGGACGGAAACATGGGAGAAGGTTTGGGTGAGTAGAGCATCATTTTTTTAATTTGTTTTAGCAGGGTACTGTTCTTTTTTGTATCTGTTTTATCAAGGATATATTGTGTTTCAGGAGTGTTTAATGTTTTTTTGTTTTTTTTAAATGTGCCACCGTGTATAGATCTGTAGCCTCTGGTTTTAGATTGCATGTTCAAGTCAAACACAGGAAGTGGTGGACGAAAGAACAGTCCGATGCTATGATGACTGACTTTTTGCCTTTTAGTGCTGGGTGTAGTTGGACATAGTCACTGTTTCAGCAATAAAGCGAAGAACATCATAATGAAGCACTTTCATTACATGCACAGAGATCGCAGCACACATGTGCATTTATAATATGGTGACTGCCAGAGCTGGTCAAACGAAGCAAACAAGATCAAGGAGCTCCTATTTAAAGGATAATTCATTTTTTAATTGAGACTTCCAGAGCTGGGTACACAATGCAATTAACTTTTGAAAACCTTTAAGTTCCCTTAAATTCAGTTTCTTTCATCGTCCAAACCCCGCTCTTACATGGTAAGATTGTGGACAACCTGAGCTGGAGCCTAGCAAGACTACCTTCTGATAACTGTGTTGTTTTCAACCCAAGGCTGCACCTTCTTTAATTTTCCTATTCCCATACAGAGAGGGCCAGGGCAACAGTCTGAAATGTGCTCGATAATTCTGTTCACGCGTTCAGTGAAAGCTTCTTTTTTACCAGATAAGAAGGTTTGGTTAGCTCAGCAGGATATCAGACTGCTTCAACAGGCAATGTGATGCAGCATGGGTTGATCTTACCAGGAGAATTACTGTCACTCATAGACACAACACCGACTCCCTGACCCTCAGCTCTTCTCGTCCTGATTAATCGTCTTTCTATCTCCCTGTCTTAACCCTCCGCTGCTATGCAACAGCCACCACTTTCTGACAACTTAAGAAAGACTCATTCCGCAAAAAAACTAAAACTAATCTTGTGGTTTAACCTTTCAGACCCCTTGGCTCTCGAGGCCCTGAGCCAGCAGCAGCAGCAGCAGCAGCAGCAGGCGGCCAGGCTGGGCCAGTGGGGGGAGGCAGCTGGTCCTTTTCTGCAGGGCAGCGTCGCCTTCCCTCTGCCCCAACAGCTCGCCCACCTCGCTCAGCCCGGCATGGCTCGCTTCCCCCCTCAGCTGCTCCGGGCAGCTAGTTGGGGCCTAAGTGCCAATATGGAGGAAGAGGGTGTCACTTCTGCCTCGACCGGGCCACCTTTCACCAGGTAGGACTCTGCAACAGTTGGTTTTATGTTTCTGTTTTAGAAGTTAAAATACATGTTTAAAACAATTGAAAATATTTCCCTTGCTGCTGCTTTCTAAGATATTTCCAATTTGAGGGGTAAAAACAATCCCTTTTTGTTTCCCAGGTACCCGGGCCTCCTGAGAGAGATGCCCCCACAGGAGCAGCCTGAACCCAGAGAAGCAGCTGAGATGCAGCCCCCACCTCAATCCCGTCTCCTCCAGTACCGCCAGTCCCAAGCCCGTGCATCAAATGATCCTTCATCCTCTTTAGCTGCCACCTCCAATCATGCCGGCCCTTTCCCACCAGGACCATACCCCCATGACAGTGGCCGCGATCTCCTAAATGACAACCTTCTCAACAACCCCGCCCTGCAGCAGCACCCAGGAAATCCCCTGTATAATACTGGTAGCTACCCCCATCAGCCGCCGGCCCACTCTGCCAGCCCCCCTCCCTCCCAGGTCAAATACCTTCTGCAAGAGGCCCAGTGGTCCCACGGCGGAGCTGCATCAGTGAGCCCACCGCAGCAGAACCACCTACTGGGGAACCAAGGCCACGGTCTTCCTTATGGACTGCCCATCATGGCTCACCCAAGCAGGCAGGAGCAAGTCCACCTGATGCAACTTCACCATCAGCACCAGCAGCAGCAACAACAACAACAACAGCAACAACAACAGCAACAACAACAACAGCAACAACAGCAACAACAACAACAACAACAACAACAACAACAACAACAACAACAACAGCAGCAGCAGCAGCAGCAACACCACCAACAGAGTCAAGGTCCAGACCAGGAGTCCTATCACCCCCTGTCCCCCAGAACATCAGCAGCCGCAGCCCTTCACAATGTAGATGAGGTAAGAGTAATTCATTTATCGTTAATAATTTTACCATCTTTGTGCAAATTTCTGCAGCCAAATGCATCAGAGAAACTTGTAATATCGC
This sequence comes from Labrus mixtus, assembly GCF_963584025.1. Classification (NCBI taxonomy): domain Eukaryota; kingdom Metazoa; phylum Chordata; class Actinopteri; order Labriformes; family Labridae; genus Labrus; species Labrus mixtus. The sequence continues at coordinate 14,320,406 of NC_083613.1, forward strand.
TCATTCTCACGTTTCAAACTTTGACAATTGATTTAATAAAGGCATTTTGGCATAAACTTTCTGACCCTTGATGGATGAAACTATCGATTTATTCTTTAGCATTACTGTTTCACTAGCCAGGTCAGGTTTTCCAGACATATTTAGATCTTAATTTTGAATTAAACTGAATCCAAAGTTGTCATACTTTAAGGAAATAGTGGGAAATTAGCGTTCGATCTTCTGATCAGGGCGTTTTAGCAGTTCCTCGTTCACTTTCTTTTCATTTGTTTCTCCAAATTTAAGTAAGCGCTGCAAGGCGGTGACTTCAGAAGGTCATATTATCCACCCATCATACTGACTTCATGCCCGCCCTCTCCATCTTTTCTGTCTGTACAGTATGAACCCAGAGGTCCAGGCCGGCCCCTCTATCAGCGCCGCATCTCCTCAAGCTACCCAGACGACTCGTCTCCAGCCAACACCCACAATGCCCTCTCCCAGCAGTCCCAGCCCTGTCCGCCAGACCCCCAGGACCACCCCCATCCGCACATACAGCATCATCAGCACCCGCACGCACCCTACGGTTACTCCTCACATGACCTCTGGCCCAGTAATGGCGGGGGTCCTGGTCCGTTCCAGAACATCCCATGTAACGGAGCCAGCACGCTCGCTCAGCATCGAGACCTTATGGGTGAGTATCTCTGAATACACTGCTTTCTTTTACGCTGAGATGACTGAAAGCCGGACTAATCAGTTTCTAATCCTTGAAACACATCTGAAAAAGAAGGAACATCTTATATTCACGATTTAGACTTTAAATTGATGATCACAACAAAGGACGGAGCCACTTGTCGGTAAATTGAGTGTACCCCTCGTGATCGATGCCAGCTGTCACTCTCAGCTGCAGTACCAGGGGGAGACACCAGGGGGAGGCACAGTGATCGTCCTGAACAAAGTGGCTGAGAAGTAGGTCAAGTTGACCAACAACTGAGGCAGAGTTATTAAGCCAGTTTTAGGAAAACGTTTATCAATGCAGCAGAGTCCTTTAAAAACTGTCTTAACAGAGCGTAACGTCTGTAAACTTCATGCCCAACAGCGGGATATTGTCGGTGGGATTTTCTAAGATCCGTCCTTCAACCTTTTTGGGGTACCTTTCTAATCTTCTTTTCTTTTCCCTGCAGCGTCTAAGGCTCTCCGTCAAAGTGAGGAGCAGGTGAAGGCCGAGGCCACGGCAGCACAGCAGTCTCACCCACACTCCCTCAACTCCCTGCAGCACCTCGGACAGTTCCCTCCTCTCATGCCCAATAACAAGCATCAGCAGCAGCAACAACAGCAGCAGCAGCAGCAGCAGCAGCAGCAGCAGCAACAGCAACAACAACAACAACAACAACAACAACAACAACAGCAGCAGCAGCAGCAACCGCCACCGCCGCCGCAGGCTCCCACGGAGGCAGGCCAGGGGCCTCCAAATCTGAGCAAACCACCCACCATGTCCTACGCCAGTGCCCTCCGTGCTCCACCCAAACCCAGAGCTGTTCGTCCTGATCAGGCCAAAAAGAACAGCGACCCTCTCTCCCTCCTCCAAGAGCTGAGTATAGGAAGTTCAAACGGTAGCAATGGGTACTACTCCTACTTTAAATGAGAGTCTTCTCCTAAATAATTAAGTGATAAAATACAAAAAAGCAACAAAAAAAAAGCAAAACATTTTCTAAAACCACATAAAAAATAGTGCAAAGTGCATTTACAAATTGTTTCTATCAGTAGGTTTGTTTTCTGCATTTTGTTTCATTTTAACTTTTTATCCGTAACGGTCATCTTTTCTCCTGTTTCACATATCTGTGAAGAAAATAAGTATATATAATGAATGCATTACCGGTATATATACATACTCATTATGTATATATGAATATATACTTATATTATCGACACTTGTATATGTACGTAATGCAAAAAAAAACAAAAAAAGTTTAAAAAAAAACAAATAAAAAAAAAAGGCACGAGTTAGTTGACCACTTAGCTCCCTGCATATTCTCTCCTTCTCCAAGTTGCTTTTGTTGGTTGCCTAAATAAGTACGTTGAAGTTTTTATTATTATCATTTTGTATCCTTCAGTTTTCGAGTGGGCGTTCACGTCTTGATTTTCATTCTACTGTAGTCGTGCTGTTGGACGAAAAAAAGCTAAGTGGTCAACTGACGGCGAAACTTCATGGAACAGTGTATAGAAGTAGATACAAATTTTCCTCTAATCTGTACATAAAAAGAAAATAAAAAGACTGAATTGTATGCCACAGACATGTCCTTAAATTCCTGTATCATGCTAGCATTTGAATAATGAATTATTTCCTGTTTTTATTTTTTGCTTCTTAACCTTTAATCCTTTGACATCCTGACCCGGGAGTCATCTTTGGTGATTTAATAGTAAATGTGATTATTTACTGAGAATAACATTACAGATATTGATTGCATATTTTAAATTTTTATTTTTGCATCGGCAACGATAGATCCAGTGTTAAAACGTCAGAACAGCTACAACCATGTCATTCCTCGTTTGTGTAAAAGATTAAACATCAGACGTCGCTCTTCGTGACCCGAGCCTCCTGAACCGCCTCCCTCTCGGCCTCGTGCTTGGCCGTTTTTTATTTTATTGTATTTCCTTTTGATTGTGTCAGCGACTTGTGCAGCAGAGATTAAAAACTGCTCGAGGTATGAAATGTTGTTTTCTTTGTCACTAATGATCGTGAGCTTCTCTTGTAAAGGTTTGCGCTGCTCTGAGGGTTTGTGAAAGTGAAGAGAGAGAGGGGAGGTCGCAGTGAGTTGTCCTGTTAGGTAAGTTGAATCTGAGGGTTTACATGAACACATCACCGGTCACGTCTTTATGAACGAGCTTTACCTTCCCCTGAAATATTTGATACTATTTGATTCCACGTGTTTTAGAACAATAGCTTAAAAAAACATTTTAACTCGAAGAGAGAGAGAGAGCACTGTCCAACGTGACGCCCAAAAAAATACAATTAATTGGTTGCCTGGGATTTACGTTTTGGTTGCCGTGGTATCGAAACAGGAAATGGTTTACTAGTATCGTATTGAAATTCTGGTGTCGTGACCACCCCACATTATACACTTTTTCTTTAAAGATCACATATTCTCCTCCTCTTCAACCAGTTTAAATAATTCTCAGAGCTCCTCAAAACATGTCTGTGAAGTTTCTTGTTCTAAATCCACTCTGATCCTTTATTTGATCATGAACTATAAACCCCTCTATTTCAGCCCTGCTCAGAACAGACTGTTTCTGTGTCTGTACCTTTAAATGTAAATGAGCTGTGTCTGACCACGCCCCCTCTCTTGAAGGGCTTGGGTTGGCGCAACCTTTCTCGCTCCATGTCCTATTGTTTACAGAGAGAAGGCAGACTCAGAGGGCAGAACAAACACCTAGCTGTGGGAGTGTCACCCACCTGGGGAGGAGTTACTGCCCTTTGTGATGTCATGAAGGGAAAGTCTCCAAACAGCCTGTTGGAGCACACATTTTCTGAAAAGTGGAGCGGATGGACTTTTCTCATGATTGGGCGGTTTGTAGACAGACTAAAGACACATATTAGTGTTAGAGAAACATGGTGAAGTGTAATTTGCAGAATATGTGACCTTTAATTTGAAATCTTGTTTGCTGTTTAATGGACATCAGTCTAATCTTTGACATAGTGTAGGCGACCTTTAATCCCTGAGTAATATGAACCCTATAATAAGCTATATGCACAAGCTGATATTAGCTCAGTGTGCCACCTTACACTGTCATGATACCAGAATTTAAACTGTGATGTGATACCAAGATCTCAATTCCTGTTCTGAAGTCACAACAACAAAATCAGATGTCTAACACACCCAATGTCTTGTTTTTAATCACCAAAAACTGCAAGCGAACGTCTGCACACGGGTCTATGTTTCAGACAGTGCCTCCTCCTCCTCTGCTCTCTCGCTGTCTGTAAGTCATTAATGTAACGTTGGCATCTTTGAGGCGCCAAAAGGTCTTCAGAAACGTCACCATTTGACGACCTGTGAATTTAAAAGGATCACCGCTGCTCTCTCTCTTCCTCTCGTGGCAGCTTTTAGTTATAAATCTGACTGAGGGTCCGCAGGTTTTTTCTAAAAACTTCAATACTTTTTGATATTTTGGTTGTGTTAAATAATGAACACCAGCGCTTTAAAACATGTGGTATCAAAAAAGTATCACAGTATGAAACATTTTGACGACCTTAGTGCCACGAACAACATTCATCTTTGTCTAGACAACATTATCAGAGAGGAAAAGGCTTAAAATATTTCCTGATTTCAGGGCATTCAAAGCAGTCAGTTTTACTTTCTTCACTGCGAGCTGGTCGAAGCTGCCTGACCGTCTGTTTTTTTTAGATTGAGCATAACGAGAGTGAACCGGTGATGTTGTGGAAGTCGTTCCCGGACAGTCAGAGAGTTCAAATAACTCCCGTCAGATCTGACATTTTAATATTAAACCCTTGGATTGATCTCGTTCTCCTTTGGTTAATAGAAAGAGGCTCTGACCACGCTTTACATTTACCTTGAAAACAACATAAGTATTAAACACCCGGCTAATGCCCTTAAAGCCGGATGTTTTCAGTTTGCAGGTTATAAAATAAAAAAGCTCTTCACTGTTTCTGCCTCTAACAAAGCAGTGCTGCTCATCCAGTGCTCGGTTTATGGCGTCTATCGTAAAAGTCAGACTGTATACAGAATGGACAACGCTCCTCCACCTCCCCCTGTTGTGCAAAAATGAGTCCACAGCATGCAGTTTCTGTGCATGCGAGTCGCTCTGCCCATCAAACCAGCACATCACAAGATGTATTTACTGAAGAGTAGCCCACTATTTTCTTTAAATATCAGATGAAAGCTGCAGTCGGCCTGATGCTCGCCGTATTCAGTGCAGCACGCTTTACACAGCGAGGCGGCTGTGTAAAGCTGTAATTACTGTAATTCAAAATAAACTTCTCAGAAAAGGTGACTTGAACACAAATCCTCACCACGACGCCAGTGGGTTTGATTATCATCTGTTAACAAGGAGGGGGCGGGGCTTATGTCCGACTCTGCAGCCAGTCAGTAGGAGGAGCTCTGAATATTTGGGCTTCACTTGACGCGAGGTGTTTCAGCGTCCATTCTTCATACAGTCTGTGGTTGGAACTAAATGAATTGTGTTTTCACGCGGCAGTGAGTTGTTGAAAGCTTAAACAGCATTCATAAACAAACGTTTAAAACTCAAGTTCAGCTTTTTGTCGACGCAGCGGAGAACGACACAAACCTGTAAATACACATTTTCTAGATATTTACCAAACTTTGGGAGCGCCTCGATTTTGTAGAAGCTCCGAGAAGAGGTTTGCCCTTTTTAATTATGCAAATTCACAGAAAAAAAATTCTAGACGAGGACGCCAACCAACCCACTTGTAGGAACGTTTTCAGTAGTTGTTTTTTTTTTTTTAAACCATGTTTCTGATCGGACAAAGAGGAAAATTTCTGTTGCAGCTGTTTCACGACTTCTTACTTCACTGTACCATTCTTTGATTTGATTGGTCGTTGCCGGATGGTTTGTCCCGCTCTGTTTTCTCGCCCCTTCACAGCTGTGCACCATCAACATGGAGTTTTTTGTTTTCTTTTTTTTAATGTGAAGACTGTTTTTCCTTTTAGTTTTTTTTTCTTTTTATGCATGTTGAGATGACCTGGCTGGTTTTTATCCTTGTTTTTATCAGTTTGTATTGATTTGTGGATTTAAAAACAAAACACAAAAAACAGAGAAAAAAAACTATTGTTCAACCTGCAGAGTCAAATTTTGGTATATAATTTGATGTGTACAATAACTTGTGACATTATCAACAGAACTATTATAATACTTTACTAACATGTCAATCAAATATGTAACGGTCATGTACGTGTTCTTTTTTCTGTTCTGCAGTTTGTTAGCCGGGCCGGCGCTGAGGTTGCTCCCTGCTGTGTTGCCCGTCTTTTAACGCTTCAAAAACGCCGTCATTGATCGGCAGAATCTTTTTACAGGTGTTGTTGGCTAATCTCTGAAGTCGTGCAATACTAATATTTCACCGCTTCTTCAGCTACACTTTTATTTATTTTTGAAGCAGAGGAGATTGAGCCAAAGACATTTTTAAAGGGATTTTTTTTTTTTAAGGGTTAATTTCCATCATTTGTTTCCCAAATCCGTTTGAGGGGATCTCAACTCTTAGAGTCTTTACTCTTTGCAATGAAGTCGATTTTAATTCATTTCTTGCCAGTAGATATCATCCTATGAATCTTTTTTTTTCAACAGCCGTCTGTGTCGTCTCTAAGGAGACCACAGCGAACCCAGCGTTTGTGTGTGCGTGTGCGTGTGTGTGTGTGTCGGGCACACGTACAGGGAGCAACCTCTTGCCCAGCCATTAGAGAGCACTGTGTTCAGCCTTCTATAAACGCCACATCTCTGCACCGTTCTCTGTTCGCTCTCCTCTGTTGTCCCCCCCTGCCCCCCTCCCCCTCCGCTGCAGTGAATCAATGGCACACCTGTTCTCCCAGTTCTCCCACTCCCATTGGTTCCTCCCTCGTGGGTACAAAAATAATGAATAGATCTGTTTTACTCTTCTTCATTTCAATTGGTGGTGGTTATAATAAAGGATTTAGACTGTGTTTCAAAGGTTTATTTTCTTTTTTTATTTGTTTCTCTATTAAAGTGTTTTTATTGAAACTGCTCGACTTCTCGCTTTTTGTCATCCTCTGGATTTAACTGCACTCGACTGGGGAGCCTTGGAGCCCGAACAGGAAACATGAGGCGGGTCAGTTTCTACCAGAATTACTGTATGAGTTTAGTTTAACATCGACTTGAAGCTCCGTAAAGGCAGTGTTGGTAATTTCCACCAGATCCACTTTTTAAGATTTTGGTTGAAATTGTCTTTAGGTCCTGACAGAAATTAATAACTCATGTTCTCTGAAAAAGGAACAAAGAAAATCCGTCATCTGTATCAGTTGTAAGTCTGTAAAAACTTTGACCAATGTCTGCCACGAGGTCCCAATCTGATGAACCAATCACACGCCTCCCTGTCTCCCTGCTCGCTCTCTACCTCTTGCGTGTTCTAGCCCACACTCAAAGCGTTTCATCGATGACAGATTTTATACTGTGAGTTTACTTACTGCTGAATGAGACATGAGATGACGCAGTTTCTACACAATGCAAGAGATGATCTGAGGTCCGGGGTAGGTGTAGACGTAGCACTGAGGGAATGCTACTTTCAAAATCATGCTAGTTTTCAGCAATGACCAACCCTGCCTTTAAAGCATTCACAGTGAGCAAAAGATACTTTTATTGAACTACAACCCCTGAAAGGTTGAGACGTGTTGAATGTATGATTTATTAAAGATGGAAACAGCATGAAGACGACATGTCAAATGTTGAAACTGCGAAACGTAGTTTTTAGAAAATGTCTCATTTGGATTTGATGTTTGAAACAAAATGAGGACAGACAAAAGTTTTCTCAAAGCGTCTTAAGATTTAATTTCATTACAAAGAAAGAGCATATAATAAACACAATCTAAATGCATTCAAAAACCTCAAACCTTGTTTGTTTTTTTACTTCCTTAAACTTCACTTGTTTCCTCGTAAAACAAACAGGAGAAAAGTAACTAAGTTAGTAAATGTTAAGTTAAAAGAGATGCAGTGAGAAATAACACGTCCTGAACGAGCTCAGAGCACTGAGGGTTTCAGTTTGACAAACAGCAGCAAGTTGACACTTTCAAACTGTTAGATCTACTGGACACCAGCTTTTTTCATGATGCCAGAACTTGGCTAGCATCAACATTTTTTATTAAGGCCAATTAGCCCCTGAAAAAGAAATGTACACTGAAGTGAAACTGAAGCAACTGTGAAAAATGTTTTTAAGATATAAAGTTCTTTAAGCTATTAATGATTAAGCTGTTTTTCCTACTGAGCTCACATGATTGTTCTGTCATAGAAAGTTAGAATTTCACAGCTTGATGTGCGGCATTACTTGGCACAACTCCACCACTCAGGGCTTTCACACTTGCAGAATTCTCCTGAAAAAGAAGGAGCTGTATGTGTGAACGAAAACAGTTTTCACTTGGACTTCACCCGGAGTTTCTCCTCCAGCCTCTTAGTATTTTTTTCCGCAGAAGGTCTGAGTTAGCTGATGTGAGAACGCCGCAGGATATTCTCCGGAGAATTCAGCTCGAGCCAATAGACGGGGGAGTCACGTTTCTATACTGTGACTGCTGCACGGTGCATAGAGTGTCTGCAGGCGACCTCTATGATCTCTGTGCATGTTATTAAACGGCTGCATTATGTTTTCTGTTCTCCAGTATGTTGTTCTCCGCTCTTTTATTGATTCTGTGATTCCATTGGACTACACATAGTATTGATATAAAGGCAAATATTCTCATTATAGCATCATATAGCGGACCTTGTTGCTTCGTCCGCTACTTCTGCGTCTTTTTTTTAACGTCACGTCTTGCCTCAGGAGACCTCCCCCCCCCGGTCTGACAGGGATAGTCTCCCTCTGTGAGGAGCTTAATGTGAACAACCAGGTCAGGAGAATATCCACAGCAGTGCTCCTGAAAATATCTAGATATTTAAGTGATCACACGAATATCTAGATATCTAGATATTTTCAGGTTTGGGTACAGATGTGAAAACGTCTTAAGTGAATTCCTGTGCTTCTGCAGCCAGCCTCTAGTGGACACTCAATGAACTGCAGGGTTTTGCATTTCCGGATCGGCTTCATTTTTCAACACAGAGGTTGCTGCTTGGTCATACCCTGCCTCCTCCTGAGACTCCCCACTCTTGTTGTTATAGGAAAAGTCTCACGCTGTGAACATGCAGCTCAGGAAGATTTCAGGTGCAGCTTATCCTAAAATTTTCTAGAAATATTCAGGAGTGCATGTGTGAAAAAAGCCTCTTAACAGCCGCGCTGATCAGTGCCTGTAAATCGGCCAAAGGTTGGCATTGACAGATTATGCTCGCTCCGGGGGGTTTCATTCCAAACAACGAAGATGCTTGACACAAAATGCATTGTGCTGACACATGAAAGAGAGCGGACATTTTTTTATGCATCGGTTTGGTTTGTGAACTGAAAGTAAAAGGCCTTGTTTGTGCACCTGCTAGAACTGAACCTTTTCCAGCATGATCAGTGCTGCAGACTGTGTGGGTGTTTAGCATTCAGACACATGCACACACAAACACACACATACACACAAACCTGCTCTGTGCTGCTGCTTTGCTTCAAACCAGTCATTTATTCATGACGCTCGGACCGAAATGAGGCAGTTTGCATCTTTAAAGGTTCTTCGTAAAATCTTAAAAATGTACAGCTAGACGTTTGAACACATGTTGCTTTTCTTACTCACTTTAATTCCCTTGATTCCTTGAGCATACAAAAATCAACAAACAAACATTATATATGTACAAGATATCATACACAAACATTAGAAGAATCAAATAAACTCCCTTACTGCCATGGCCATGACTGTGTCATTCTTTATACTCGAAATGTAAATTAAGGTGAAGCATATTGAGGTATGTAGACCTAAGAGGATGCATAATTATAACATTAAGGGCACCAAACCAAATTCTAAGGAGGTGTTGCAGGCCGTGGTTGTTCATATAGAGTAAGGATCCTGGCCTCATTACACCTGGTATTAACGCGCATCGTTCATTAAGATCTGATCACTTTAGAGACAACAACATTTAGAGACGGTCTGAGACTCGTGTGTTCACTTTCATCTGGGGGTGTGAATGTTAAGTGTCCCGGGACCAGTGAAGGGCCGCCTAGTCTCTGTCCCCATGGCAATGTTTGCATGAAGTGACTGACATTTGTTGTCTGATTGAAAATGTATCTGCTGTTTTTAAATTCTTGCCAGGAGCCAGTATGGATTCAGTAACGGGAAAAAACATATTATTTTTTAATATAGGTTGATCCCGTGCAGAGTCGAGGAAAGTGGAGAAAGGAAAGGGGTTGTCAACATATTCACATTTGACCTCAACACATGATTTGTAACGCCAATGATGAATCATGATGAATCACAGCCTGTACTGTGATTCATCATGATCTCATTTTCTAATTAAACGTTTTTACACATCGCTTACTCTCTCTTTAGTTCGATTACTTGATTCTTTTCATAAAGGACACAAAGAAGATGTATATTTATTTCAAATAAAGCAAGGAGTTCAAATCTATTTTTGTTTTTAAAAGGCTACATGAGACACGTTTTGGAAACACAGGTCAATACAAGATGTGCTGATTTATGATCAGCTAACCCAGGATGAAATTTAAAGTCCCCATGAAATGGAAATCACATTTTCCCAGTTTGAATCCAGCGTCTGCCAAATACAGTCCAATAAAGTATTTAACATCTACTGTAAGTTACTGTATTTTCTCTTCCTGTAAAACGTTTCAAAAGTCTGATGACTCATACTGCCGTCAGGGGCGTTTACTAATTTTCAACCAATTAAAAAGTGTTGTCTAATTTTTATGCCATGTTTGTTGTGATACACCTACTCTTTAGCGATCCAATCAAATTCACCCTTACATTATGTCCCACCTCCCATCTTGTGATTGGTTCTGTTTCAGTAGAAAATACTCGCCGATGCGGTAGGTAAATACTCTTGAAGTTCCGTTTCATGGGGACTTTAATACCAGGTGTACCCAGGGCCTCTGACAAAAGGCCCATGTTCAAGTTGGTTTGATTTGCAGTGAGGTATGTTTCCCATCATGGCTATCACTCCACTTGATCCGGCTCGGCGTCCATGCACGTCTCCCACGGGTTCCTGGGCATCTGCGGCATGGAGAGGATCAGGAGGGCGAAGCCGGTGAGGAAGAGGAGCACGAAGCCGGCGCAGGCACAAGCGAAGGACCAGGCGTAGTAGTACTCGATCCAGATCGTGTCCTCGCTCTCGATCATGCGTTTGACTGACTGACGCATCACCTCCAGTGAGATGAAGGCGCAGAGACCTGGGAAGGAGAACCAGGTGCCAACTTCAGAATCCCTACTGGCAAAGTAAGCAAGCAAATTTAAAATGGTCCTCATTAACTGGACTCACCTGCAAATGCGAAAAACATGCCAGCCGGTTTGAGGAGGTAGTCTCGTCCTTTGCCTTTACCGGTGCATGAGCCCATCAAACACAGAGAGCCCAGGATCATGAAGGCCAGACTGAAGATGGAGATGGCTGCAGCTGAGATGTTATACTCTGCAAAGAAAGATAAGAGTGTTAAAGGAGCAATATGTAGGTCTGACACCTAGTGTTTAAAATGGGTACTGCAGTCCATATTCCCAAAAAATTGAAGAGAGCTGTCTGACTCCGACCCCTCCTCCCGAAGCTCTCGCAGGTTGCCATGTGGTGGACACTGACCTAACCTCTAACCTCTCTCCATTTTTCAAAAGCATCTCCAATATTGATCCTAAAAACTGTGTAACACTAAAAGAGTTCAGCTATTTTAAGTTGATGGGAAGGGATAGACCCTTACAATAATTTATTACAATCAGTGAAAACTCTGAATGGTGAAGTAAATTAATTATGAAGCATCTGAGGTTTCTATTATTTTATTATTTTCTAGTATGTCATCAGCTGACTTCATAAAGGCCTACTATATCATTTAGTATTAATAAACGTACCTCTGTTTTTTTAAATCTAATAATAACGAGCTATGCAGACTGAGCTATGAACATGAGCTATGTACCTATTCTTACTCTTATTATTTTATGTTTTTTTTTGTGTGTGTGTGTGTGTGTGTGTGTGTGTGTGTGTGTGTGTGTGTGTGTGTGTGTTGCTCTCCTACTTCTCTCTTCACCTGCCCCTGCTTATTACATATTGCTATTTGTGATGATGATCGGTGTGCATTTTTGCTGCCACCTTACTTGCATATTTATTTTCACATCATCTCGGAATAATGAACTCTATTAAAGGTATGCATGTTATTCACTTGAACATGAGGAGTTTGTCACCTAAAATTGACTTATTGAGAGCCTGGCTCACCTATAATAAACCTCATGTAATTACTCTTTCTGAAACCTGGTTAAACAGAAATATTTCTGATGATGAAGTCACAATTGATAACTATGTCCTTTATAGAAAAGACAGGGGCTCAAGAGGAGGGGGTCTTTTGACATATGTATCCTCAGATTTGACTGCAGAATTTATTTTACCAACTGAGAATCACTCGCGTTTTGAATGCCTTTTTGTTAAAATTATTTTACATGAGAACAAACGACTTATCATAAGAAATATCTATAAACCTCCCAATGTTCCTGCTGAAACAACTGAATGTATCCTATCAACCATTAATTCTTTAGACTGCACTAGTGAAAAAATCATATTAGGTGATTTCAACTCCAGTTGGGCAGATCGCTCATCTCGTAATGATCGCAATCTCTTCAACAGCATAAATTTAACCCAATTTATAAGTGAACCTACCAGAGTTGGTCCCGGTTCGTCTTCTCTACTTGATTGGATCCTAGTTTCCCATCCCGACAGAATCATACAATCTGGGGTATTACCTGACTCTTTCAGTGACCATTCTATTGTTTTTTGTGTTTGGAAAATCACAGTGCCTCATCTTCCTCCTAAATTCATCAAAGTAAGGAAAACTGATAATATTAACTCTGAACTTTGTATTCAAGATATCTTAAACATCAACTGGGAAAGATTTCAACTAATACCATTCGTTGAAGATGCCTGGAATTACTTTTATACTGAGCTTGTTGAGATAATTAATAAACATGCTCCCTGGACAACAATTAAAGTCAAGGGTCGACATTTACCTTGGATAAAAGGAGATCTTATACACTTATTCAAGCAAAGAGACAAGGCTTGGAAAAAATACTGTGCAACAAATAATTCTTCTGACTGGAATGCTTATAAAGAGCTGAGGAATAAATGTAAAACCAATACTAGAAATGCTAAGTCAAATTATTACAAAGACTGTCTGTCAACTGATTTTAAGAACCCAAAGCAATTTTGGAAGAGAATCAATAGTATAACAAATAAACCCACAAAAAATCCTACTACTCGTATCAGAATAAACAATGAAACTGTCAGTGAACCATCATTAATTGCAGAGGCATTTAGCCAACACTTCTCTACAATTGGTAGCTCCCTGTCTGGTTATTCTCACTCTGACTTTACCCCGACTCAGAACAGATGTGGCAGTTCCTTTTCCTTCAGAACTATCACACCAACTGATGTCCAACAGGTCACTGATGGTCTAAGCTTTGGATGCTGTGCTGGTCCAGATGGTCTGGAGATTAAGTTCTTTAAACTTGCCTCTCATATTTTATCATTTCCCCTGGCTGATTTATTTAATTTATCTCTTGCAACTGGTAAAACTCCCTCTTCCTGGAAATGTGCCAGAGTAACCCCTCTCCATAAAGGGGGTGACCCCACGGACATCAATAATTATAGACCTATCTCAATTATTAATAGCATTGCAAAAATATTTGAAAAACTCAACAATCAATTATCTAAATATCTTAATGATCACAACTTATTATCAACACACCAATCTGGTTTTAGACCAAACCACTCGACCACCACTGCTCTCCTAAAATTCACCAATGACATACAGTCAGCATCTGACAGCAATATGTCTACAGGTGCTATATTTGTTGACCTTGCTAAAGCATTTGACATGGTTGATCACTATCTCATTTTAGGTAAACTACATGCTATTGGTCTCTCTACTGACTCTTTGTTGTTTTTCAACTCTTTTCTTCATTATAGAAGTCAGTGTGTTTTTTTTCAGGGCAGCCAGTCAGACTTCAAGATTATTGATAAAGGTGTGCCACAAAGTTCATCTTTAGGTCCTCTATTATTCTCCATCTTCATCAATGACCTCTCACAAGTCTGTTCTGACTGTCAAATTCATTTATATGCAGATGACACTGTAATATACTCGTCCAGTTCGGACATTTCACAAATTCAATACTCAATACAATCTGATTTTAATCTAGTCCAAAAATGGTTCTCTGTCAATAAACTTCTTCTGAATAAGAAAAAAAATCATATTTTATGTTGTTCTGCACTCAACCAGATTCTTTGCCCTTAACAAAAAACTGGCATATTAATTTCCTGGATGGAACTGCATTAGAAAAAGTAGATGAATTTAAATATTTGGGCCTTTGGCTAGATTCCCAGTTATCTTTCAAGCCTCATATCAACTCAATTTCTAAGAAAATATATGGTCGTCTAAAATCACTTTATCGTTCTACAAGTCCGGAGAAGAATCGTGACACAATTGGTGCTGCCAATCCTTGATTATGCTGATGTTATCTATGGGAACACCTCAGAGACAATCTTCAACCTCTCACTATCTTATACAACAGTCTCTGTAGATTTGTTCTGAGGTGTCCATATAGGACCCATCACTGCCTAATGTATGAGTCCTTGAATTGGCTGGCTCCCAAGTCCAGAAGGACATTTCATTGGTCGCTATTTACTTTTAAATGTATCTATTTTAATTTTCCTCCGTACTTGAAACAATTTCTAATCCCTTTCAGTTCACAGTATATTTTTCCTCACACCAAGAATCAGGAAAGAAATTGGTCGCCATGCATTTAAATTTAAAGCTCCATCAGACTGGAATAACCTACCTCGCTCACTTAGATCTATCACCTCTTTTCATATCTTTAAATCATCTCTACTTACTCATTGTCAAACATCCTGCTCTTGCTTTTGATTTTCTTTCTCTGTTGGACTTAGTTTGTCTGGACCTGCTCTCCTCTTGCTTGCGCTCGTGTACCTCATATCTACATGTATGTACTGTTCTGTACCTTGTGCCTTAATGTTGTGTACACTATGTGTGTAAGTACTGTATAGTGTGTATGTATATATATATATATGCAGAGGTTTTCCTTTCTTTTTTTCTTTTTTTATTATTATTATTATTATATATTTATTTTTTTTCTCTTCAGATTTTTTCTGATTGTGTAATACTGGCTGGTTGGTGGGTGGCTAGGCTTGGGGGAGCATTAAGTGTGAGTGAATGTGAGTGTGTGTGTGTTTGTGGTGTGGGTGTTTCTGTGTTTAAATGTTTGGTATTATGTTTTGGATTTACCTTTTATTTTGATTTTGTATTATGATGATTAATTTATGTTTTGTAAGGACCCCCTTGAAAATGAGATGATGCATCTCAAGGGGCTATCCTTGAAATAAATTACAAATTACAAATCCTAGTTTGAGCACGTTTCTGCTCGTGGAGCTTATTAGAAACATGCAGAGGCTTTTTAGGTCGGGTACAATCACTTCTATCTGAACCAGTTCTCTTGCCCACCTCCATCACTGCAACACCTGTTGGTTTGTTGTTTACCTGGCAAACCGAGGGGCGTCCAAAAAAGGGCGCGTGTGGGTGCCTTAAAACCGCCTACCTCTGAAGAGAGAAGAGCTTGATTTCACATGGCATTACTCAACATTATATAATATGAGGACATATTTGATGTCTGCTATATTGATGTTTGAACTGTCACATATCATATCTTTAACATTTAACTACTTGTAACTTTGCCGCTGTGTTCCCAGCTCCTGAGCGTCTGTGTGATCGGGACAGCAACTGGCTTGTTTTTCGCTGCAGAGAGGTGGATGGGATGCAGGCCCTTTGATCTGCCTCCTGTTCGCCTGTGAACCATGCCCTGAGGAAACACATTCCTTTGGGGCAAAGGGCCTTCATCTCCTGCTGGCAGAGGAGGATGGGCTGCACCCTGCACAGTCTGTGCTCTTTTGAGATACTGCACTGCACGTCTTTGGAGCTCGTTTTCTGGCTGGCTCGGCCTGAAACACCTTTAACATCAAGAGCCAGGTAGACATCAAACCTGTGTTTCAGTCATATAGGACTTACTCTACTGTACAGCTAAAGGGTTTCACAGTTCTCAGGAAGAAGTGAGGGACATGTAGAAGAATATCAAACCTGTATCCGGGAATAAAAAAGGGCTTCATTCAGTCCAAAAAGGGTTTGAGTTTGAAGTCCCAGTATTGCAGGATATGTTTTTAGAAAGTATTCATGGGTATGTATGCAGATGTTTGTAGGTTTATAACATTAATTCCTACCAGATCATGGACATACTAACCACTGCATTCCTCATAACTATCAATACGCCTTCAGGTTAAGTTCTTCTCTTTCTTTACATACACACAAGTGGACTGTAGTGGTGTTTTCACACATGCACAAAACTCCAGAAATTTCCCAGATGAGCAGCATCTGTGAACACAAAATCACAAATATTTCACCCCAACTTCAAGATCTTGAAGATCTTCAACCAAGTCCAGTTACCTTTGGATCCAGCTTTGGATTTACCCTGACCTGGGTGACTGAGAACCTACACACACCAGTAGCTTCTTTACCACAAATTCATTTAGAAATGAATCAGCTCAGTTAAACGTAGCATTGATAGAAAGTCAAAAACTGTCATCAATTGCTGCTTTTCACAAATGCACAAAAGTCATGTAACTTCCTGCAGATGCCGACTTTTTCACTCCAACAAGCAGGATTTTTCTTTGCCCCCCCTCCTTCTTGTGAATGTGTTGCATAGCATGGATTATTATTTTAAGATCTCTTTTGGGCCTTTTTATCCCTTTCTATGGATAGGACAGTGGATAGAGTAGGAAACCAGGTAGAAAGAGAGAGAGAGAGAGAGAGAGAGAGAGAGAGAGAGAGAGAGAGTAGGGAATGGCAGGCAGGGAAGGAGCTGCAGGTTGTACATGAACCCAGGGGTCCTGCTTGGAGGACTATAACCTCCCTACATGGTGCCCGACCTAACCGCTAGGCCATCTGGGCCCTTACATAGCATTGATATAAAATTCCATTGGACTCTGTTGCTTTGTCCATAACTTTCTTGTTGTTCTTGTTACATCATGTCTTGCCTCCTCAGACCCCCACCTCCCGTCTGACAGGGAAAGTGTCCCGCTGTGAGGTGCATAAGTGAAAAAGCAATTCAGGAAGAAAAGGTCCTGCACGACAACAATACCATCCAAAAACTGCAACCTTCTGTTGCGTTTTGTCTGTTTGTTCACATGACTACATCGAGTGGGGTGCCTGAAATCCGAAGGCAAACGAGTGCGGGTGCAGACTTTTGGAAACAGCGTTCTTCCCAAAAACTGAGAGACATCTGAATGAAGTTTATGTTGACATTTTGTAAAGTTACTTACTGTTAAAATAATATAAAGAGCTGGTAACATTTTAACAATGTCCTCAACTGAATATTCTCAACTTACAATATTTTCTTTCCACTTAATTTCTCTCTATACTGGAGACTCCCCCAGAGCGGATAAGAGGTTTACCGTGTGGATGTTTGTGCATGTGGTGACACAGTGTACATCCACTGTGTTCATTCAAGCGTATGCACCATTATGGTATCACCGAATGATTCATTCAAGAGTGAATAACTCAAGAGGGGGCTCAGGTCGCTTCTGCAATCATTACAGCTAACTTGTAATGTGTCTCTTAGGGTCTAGCCATCAGCTGAGGGAAGACGTGTGTGTGTGTGTTTGTGTGTGTGTGTTAGTTGTTGGGGGAGGGGTACCCATGAATGCCTCCATTAGCATGTCAGTGTTTAGGATGCGGGGGTGTGCAGGACATCATGCGAAAGACTATTCACATTTACACCCCAATAATTGAGTCTGACAGTCCTCCACATGTGCTCTGCTCGCTTACGCCCTATACATAGAAGGCCTGTCATACAACATGCACTGGCCGGGCTCAGTGGGCTCGCAGCTTTAACAGGGTCACTGGAGGGGGAGGGGGTTGGGGGTGCTGGGTGGAAGGAATGGAAGACGGAGGGAACGGGGGCGTGGGTTACTAACACACAACCGCTTTAAGTGTTTATTGAGCTTTATGTGGTTGACATGTCGTGTTTAAAAGACAAAGTATGAAGCAGTGTACCCTAGGCTGGTACACCCCACCCCACCCCACCCCACCCCCAGTTAATGTGTATAGTTTACTACTACCAATACTACTACATCTATTTGCACTTCTACTACGGCTACTTATAAGAAGAAGCAGAAGAAATACATGTATGTCAATAAAATAAGTCAATAAAACAAAGAAGGAGACAGAGGCTGAAATACACACACAGGATCATATGGACATTTACTAATGGAGAGATGTCAGAGTGAGGGGGCTGGTTGTGGTGGTGCCCCTGGGCTGGTTGTGGTGGTGGGGGGATGCTTGCTCAAGGGCGCCTTGGCGGTGCTCAGTAAGTGAACTGGCAGCTCTCCAGCTATCAGACCAATTTCCAGACTTGAACCAGCGTTGTTGAGCCATCTTCCTCAAAGAAAGTCGTGTGTGTTGAACTCTCTTCATGGTATCCACATGAAGTATGCTATAAAGTATCCACCCCTCACCCCGTAGCCTTCATGAAGCCAACAACAACATAGTTGTATATATACAAGTCCGTAAATCTTCTGATATCATTTGTGACAAAAAGAAAACTAAACATTTGTACAAATGTAAAACAACTGATGACCCTTGTGCACTTACAGGCTCTGTTTTGGCTAAAGGATGGAGCTCTCAGTTTTCACTCCATGGACACACTGACTTTTGGGAAAAGATAATGAAGCCTATATTGTCTCTGACCCAGGATTTAATGATGTCCCGTTCAGAGTTTTGTCACTGCTAGCTGGTTGAAATTCGCCTGCGGGGACAGTGCTGGCTGTGCTGCGGTTAGAAGTGACACATGAATTTACAAAAAGTGTACCCAAAGAGAGCGGAGCTGCAGCAGGAGCAGGAGCAGGTCACATGGGAAACTGTGAGGCAGGCAGTTTGATGTTTGACTTCACACAGACCAGGATGTCTTGATGTTTTAAAGGACATTCAACATAACATGTGTAACTGGCTTCAATGTAACAATGCTGCCCGTGCAACAAGTGATGAGGAAACTGAAAACCTGCAACATGATCACAAATCAGTTTCCCTTTTAGTCATTTCAAACATGGAGGGATTACCTCCATCTCATAGGATGGTTAAGATTTAACCACCATTACCTGAAACGTACCTTTTTGTGTTTTATATTCGAATATCTCCGCATCCTGCCCGGGAGTGAAGTGTCTGAAGTACGTGCAGTTCTCCTCTGTGGAAAAAAAAAGAAAATCAGATTTAGTCCAACAGTTTTACCTGCTTCATGTTTTGTGGTTTGCTTCATGGGGACAGATGTAAGCATATTTTTATTTTATCACAGCATAAAGCTCTCATGGCCTCATGTCATTTAAAACAGCTTCCTATGAACACACACAGAGCGAGCATCACATATGTGGAGGGACAACAGTGGCTTTCTGAAAGTAATATGTGAATGGTAAAATGGTAAATGGACAGCAGCAAGATCTGGATTATTGTTGCTTTTGTGAGTTTCTTAAACCTGAACAAAACAAGCTGTAAAAACAAACCTGTGAGCTGAAAAGCAAAAAAAATTATAAAAAGCTCCATAGATGGAGAAAAAAAAGCTCTGCAGATAGGATTGGGTTGTCACAATACAAATGTATTTTTTGCAATGAAAGCACTGCACAGGATTAATAAATATAATATGACAGGTTAACATAGGGAGAAGATGACCAATGACACGTAAAAAAAAAGAAAAAAACACAAACAAGCCTCAAAAGAAAAAAAACTACATGATAAAACAATGCACACACACAAACACACACACACACACACATACACACACACACACACCTCTCCTCTCTCTTATATCACACAGCTCACCCTCCTGTCACTGTTTCTCTACACTGAATGTGTCTTATCTTTTGATGTTAGGCTTCTCATCAGCAGCACGTTTTATAAAGACGCCCAAATGACCCAACTCGCTTCTTCAGTAGGTTTGACTCAGATGTTCTGTTAAAGGCTTAATATGCAATTTTTTGATCCAGTTGATGTCGCCCTTGAGCGCCAGCATGAAACCGAAACAACTAGCGCTGCATTGTTGTGTTAGCATGCTAATGCTAGCGACCTAGAAACGCTTACGTGACATTCAAATAAGCAGAGAGTACAGTATGTTCTTCTTCTTTTCTCTAGTCCCTCAATTAAACAACTTTTATATGCGAGGGGATGAGCTGGCTGGCCGTCCCGACGATGTAAACAAAAATGTAGCTACGGCTAGGAAAGGGTGATACACCCATTGTAGACAGTCATGACTCATAGTTATTTTCAGAGGATATACTTGATTTCTATTACAGTTAAGTGTGAAGAAAATCGCATATTAAGCCTTTAACACAAACAGCTGATTAGCATGTGGACTTGGTTTGTAATATGAGCAACATAAACTGTTTTTTTTTGCCAACTCTCTGTCTTAATTCATCTTCGTCCACAAACTGGCCTGCACTCGTTTGTAGGGATGTGTTTCTTCTTTGCTTAACTCTTTCACACCTCTGCCCCCGCATGCTTCTGCCCTGTCAGCTGTACTCCACCTGCTGCATTACACTGTGAGCATCTGATACTTCTAAAGCTCCTGAGCCCCCTCACATTGATTTTCTAAAATCCTCTCACGTCATTGGCACCAGCAAAGGGTTAATACGACCACTAAAATGAATGATGTCGTGCAGAGCCTGGTCTGCTTTTCGTCGATTGACTGTCAGAGTTAAAATGGATGCAGCAGTCTTCACATTGAATTTTTTGTCTACCAGACGAGGTGTTAATACTCTGGGATTTGCACAAATGAAGTCAGACTGCTTTCTGTGATCACAGGGTGCTCTGCTTGAGGAAATATTCTTTAATTCGCTACGAAGTGTTAAAAAAAGTCAAACAGTACAGGCTTGGTCTGCTGACAGATCTTGATAACTTGACTTTTATTATACTGCATACCTCCAGTTGGGGTTTAATAATGCAAACATGTTAAAAAGTAGAGGATGTGCAGGCGTGTGAGACTTCCTGTAACATGTCTGAAAAACACACTTAAATTCAGGTGATCATATGTAGGGAGTGCGAGAACATTTATGTCGCTTAATCTCGTGCAAAGTCGAGTGCATGACTTCTGGCTGGCATGTTCCTTAATCCCCCCCCCCATATAGCCTCACCGGGGAACGTCAGTGCAATGCTTTCATGTGAAAATATGCAGAACTGCATGCTATCGGATCACTGTTAGAGGTCGGTGACATGCTGGGTCTGTAGAACGTTTTCTGTGTACCTTGAGGACAAGCTGAAAGGCACGCCAGTCTGCTCTAAAAAGGAAACGGTAATTTGATCTAAATAAGCACAAACAAAATCTATGAATCTGATTTTAGAAGTTGAAATGTTTACAAAAGCCTCTCTTGAAATGTTGGACTTTTTTAATGCCGGGTGCCATATCGTGTTGGCCCACATAGGAAAGAAATGTTTTTATGAATGAGGACAGGGACTGGCTATCATAAACAAACATAAATACAGAGGTCTGTTGCTAGGCAACAGGCTTCACTAATTTCACTGTAGAAAGCACATGTATGAGGGTACGATAGAGGCAACACAGCAGGGAATGACATCAGTCTCTTAACCCCCTCAGCCCGTCCTTTATTGACATAAGTACATTTTGCAGCTTGTGCAATTTGATTGGTGGGTTTGTAACTTGTGCGATTGAATATGTTATATAAAAATATGTTATCCAAAAAGTTTCTTTCTCTTCTTTTAGATTTTTTTGGGGCTTAATTGGAGAGACAGGACAGTGGATAGAATCGGAAATCGGGAAGAGAGAGAGAGAGAGAGGGGAATGATGTGTGGGAAAGGAGCTCGGACTCAAACCTGGGCCGTCCGCTTCAAGGACTAAACCCTCTGTACATTGGCTGCACAAACTAACCACATGGCCACCACTTCGCCTCCAAGGCTTGGTCCCTAACATACCTCACATCACAGGAAAATCTGGCACGATAACCTGAAGAACCCTAAATATAAACCCTTTTCACACATACGGAAATCTCCTGAAAAACTCTGGAGATTTGATGTCTGAACACGGCCGAATATACTCTGGAGATTTTCAATTTGAGCCATTAGGAAGAGAATGACGTTTATATAGTGACTGGCTAAAGTGTCTGCGGCTGCATTATGTTTTCTGTTTGTCAATATGTTGTTCTCCACTCTTTTGTGGATGTTGTCATTCCATTGGATTACACATAGCATTGATATAAAGGCAAATATTCTCATTATAACGTCGTGTAGCGGACTTCCACGTTGTTTATTTACGTCACGTCTTACGTCGGGAAATCCCCCGCGGCCCCTCCCCAGCGGCCCCTCCCCTCTGACAGGGAAAGTCCCCCGCTGTGAGGAGCATATGTGAACGGCTAGTTCGGGAGAATCTCCGGAGAAGTCCTCCTGTAAATATCTAGATATTATCCGGAGTACATATGTGAAAACGGCTATATGGAGCCTTGCTTACTTTTGAGGGGAGGGAGATCCGGCCCAAAATCAGCTTGAATATCGTGCTGTGTACGTGGCATTAGTTAGATTACTAAAATGTTCGTGTGGTTGAGACATTGTGTCATCCTAAATGAAAGAACAGGCCGTTAGTTAGCTTAGTGAGCTTAAAGTAAGCTTCTCTAATATGCTGTGCCTTAGCTAATGCTAGCTCCAAATGAAAAGCAGCTGCTAGCTAGCATGAGTTGTGTGTGGCTGTGTCCGATTCAAACGTGACGGGAATCAAGCAGCCCTGCAGTCGTTTTATCAGAAATCATCAGCACCTGCTAGAAAGAAATCCAGCCTCCCATTGCTACTCCAGTCACTATTCCCTTTGTGCAGCTTCTTCTTCTGAGCCAGACTTTGTGTTCAAAAATGAAGCTGAAAATGTTGCCTGAAATTCACTCATTCTTAAAAACGTTGAATATTCATGATTTTAAGGAAATGCAAATCCAGCCTCTGTCTACTTCATCCCATTTAAAAGCAGGCGACCCATTCTGGCTGCAGCCTCATCTCATCATAAGACGACTGTTTTAAGGTCCTAACATCCAGCAGGCCAAATGGCTTAATGCAAATCTAGTGTTTCATTTATGTTTCAAGGGGAGCCACTCAGCACTCATTAGGCTTTGAGTTGGATGCTCTGACTTCATTATCAGTATCAAGCAGATACTCATGAGTGTGTTGTTTAATTCCACCTTTGTAGAAACATCTTTAGGCTCGCTTCAGACAGATGTGTGACGGCTCTGGCCTCAAACATCGCTCATTGTGTTCACTATGGCTGCTTGTTGGTTGCATGTTAGCTGTGCCTCCCTGCCGTCAGCCCGGACTTTCTTCACAAGTTCAACCTCTATAACGTCCATAAATTATATACATATCATAACATTTCTGGGCTTTATAAATGTTATAAATATTTAGTCCTTCAGAAAAGGGTAGAGACATGTGCTCAACCGTAAAACATAATCTCTGAACCAGAGCTGTGCAATTAATCGCGATATGAGCCTACACAATACACCACACACCTAACAAAAGTCTGTATTTATCGCAATAAATATAAAACACTCTAAATGTAGAGGCAGGCAGGTAGATGCTTTCTCACTCAGCATGTAAATATTTTACCTGTTGGACAGAGGCTTGAGTTTAATGTTCATGCTAACGCGAACTGTCAGCTAGCCTTGGATTAACTGGTGCAACTGAGCCGACTGTTTGACACATTCACAGTTCAAGTTTTGGGGGAATTGGCTTATCGTACTTATGTAAAAAAACAGATCAATCATTTTGATAAAGGCAGTCAGATAAAAGTGCAAAAAACAGCAGCACAAGAAGAATAGCCAAGAGATCTCACATTATTAACCTGATGGACTTCAAAAGATTTATGACTTCCCTTTTTTCCTATTTTTTTGCGTATCCAGGGGTGCTTTTGGGTGTCTCTTTTTGTTAAACAAATCTTGTGGGTGAGTTTTATCCGCTAACCATCTTTAACCATTTTTAACAGCTGCTTATTTAACAGACAGGACAAAAACAAATCTTCAAGCACAAGGAGAACTGTAGAGAGGAAGACAGACAGAGCGAGAGAGAGAGAGATCATATCGACCCGAACCTGATTATTTATTGCAGCCATTATTTATTGTTTCAACATATTGCAGCCTCCTCTGTTTTATGACTTTGTTTTATTTCATTTGAATTAAACTCATGTGGGGAACCCAGCCGGTTGCTTAGAGAGTGACTCTTCTTCCACGCTCTGTAAAACATCACTTCTTCCTTAAAGGGCAATCTGTCACTTTAACAAAGATCAGGTGAGGACGTCGGACGAGCAGCACCCTCTGCACACTGTCATGTCACAGCTGCACCTTTTATAGTTCTTACAACCAAGACTGGACCAGAGCGCTGAGCCTGGGTTTTTTGTTTTGTCGGCTCTGTAAATGGGCCGTAACCTTCCTGACAACAACTGAAGTAGTGTTGCTGCAGGGTCAACACGAGTGTACATACAACTCTGAGAGTAAAACCTCCTTCATAAATCACGTGCAAAAAGAAGCATTCAAGGAAATTATATCAACATGTTCTTCGTTTTCTGGCACCTGTCAGGCTGTGTAACAGTCTTACTAAAAATAAGTAAACTGAAGCTTTGATCCAGTTATAAACCTACAAATGCACATGTCTATAAACATACAGATGTCACAGGCTACTCCATGTCCCCTACATGAAGCCTCTCCCTGCCGTGGTATGTCATCTGACTGCCTATAAAGGCGTAATACCAGCGGTTTAGTTACTTTTGCATCCTATCTTCAGGGTAGAAGTAACTTGAGCGTCTGAGTGGGCTGAACGGAGAAGTGAGTCTGCTGCAGGAAGGTCCTGTGGGAACAGTTTCGGTGGGACAGCCGGCGTTGCCTGACTCTTCCAGGCGGCCCTGTCACTCACGGGGAACGCTGCACTTCGCGTGAACACTTGACCCTCGCGGCTCCCACCCAAGACAGCTGAGTATTTACGTGGCTTTTATTAATAACCACTTTGACTGCTTTGCTGAGCAGTTTGCACAATGTTTTTAAAGAAAATAATAATACATTTTCTGAATCTTTAACAAGGAGAAATCAAGTCATGACATCGGCTGAGATGTCATTGGATTACAAAATTGGAGAAGAAAACATGAATGTGGGGGGGGGGGGGGTCTTTGTATGTGATGGTACTTATTTGCAGCTCATAGCAGGAAAAGCCGATAAAAATACAGATCTTAAAATTTAAAGAAAGAAGGAAAACTCTGCACCACAGCCCAGTGTAGAGCCTCACATATAGAAATAACCTTCAGGTCAATTTTTGACTTGGATGAAACTTTCTTCGTCCATCTCCTTGAGCAAAATTGTATCTAAGTTTGCATTGGACACTCAGTATTTTTTCTGAGACTATCTGCACTGTGTCAGTCATGACCTACTCTTCAACTCAGCCCATATTTTCCAACTGAGCGTCTCAGGGTCTCCCTCCTCATGCGCTGTTAAAGTCCGCCTGCTTTGCGTCAGAGGTTGACACCTCTCTGGAGACGTTCAGCTATGATAAACAATAATGTTCCTGTCCTAATACAGCTATTGGCCAGGAGGAAAACCTTGCAGATTAATGGAACATCTACAACATCTACTTTCTGTAAATAAAGGCGCCAAGATGGCCGTCACAAATCACTTGTATGGTTGTAGGTGATTTGTTAGGAGGTTAAAGGACTGGTTAGAAACTGCTGTAGCTCTTTGCAACACATTAAATATGAAATCGTCTGGATTGGCTTGGAATGATAATAAGGCATATATGATTTTAAAGATGGAAGTAGAGCTGTCGCGATACCAGATTTTTAGGCTTAATTTGGATACAGATGCTGGGGAAACCCAACTGGGTCAGTGTCTTGGTCCCAGCTCAATCTCATCACTAATCAACCCAGCTGTCTTTCCTTGTCTTAATTACTTCATGTGTATGTATTTAGTCTTTGTGCTCCACTACCTTTTGTGCCGGTTTGTCTCAGTACCTTGTGTAATATGTTAGTAGCAGTCCAGCCTTTTGTCTTAGTGACCTTCTGGTGAATTACCTTTTGACTGAACTCTTTCGACCTGTTTTTGTTTAGTGTTTATTTGTTCCTGTGATTGCTTCTAGTAAACTTTTGATGAACTCTAAAACTTTTCTCAAGATTTGTACATTTTTGTCCAGCGTTTTTGCCGAGTCTGACGTATCTGACATTGTGAGCCTAGATTTATAAAAATATGAATAATCATTTTAACCCACTAGTAATTCTGGTGATGACTAGACAGCACAATGACGTTTAATTGTTTACACGTCACATCCAAGCAGCAACCTCCGGTCTTGAAAAATGAAGCCGATGCAGAAGTGAAGAATTCTGAATTTCACAGAGTGTCCCCTTGAGGCTGGATCCAGGAACCCCGGGAGTCACATACAGACCACAGGCAAAAAAGCAGTTTTTACAGCATAAATTAACATGTTTACAGCCCAGTACAAAAAACTAAATAGGTCTGATTAGTTATTGTCCTCACTGACACACACTGTACTGGGGTGATATTTTTTTAAACGGCTCCGTTTTGATTTCATGAACGATACTTGTTATCCATAGTTAGGCGCATAGCTGACATGATTGACATGTGGGCGTGGTGTAACGGTTCGTCAAGAGGCTTAAAACCTGCCTCAGCTCCAGCTCCAGCTCTCAGCCTGTCGTTAGGTTGACTGAAAGTTAGACTGAGACAGCATTTCCAACATGGCGGCTGCTGCCAATAAGCCTCCAGAGCCCCCTGCAGGAACAGATGACTGACGTCACTCAGGCTTCGTCCAGTAATATTCACAGACTATGGTTACATCCCTATTTAATTCCATACAGCTGACATGATGGCTGCTGCAAAATGGAATCATCAATGGCCCAACGATCCCGAGAGCATGCTTACATTGGCTGCACATTGCCGAATAGCTGTTGTGTGGCTTTTGTGGGCCCCACTAAACTGTTGATCTGTCAGTCTGCATATGCTGACTGAAAACAGCAAACGAAAGCTCCAGAAGTATTTGTCACTTGTCTTTGCAATCTCATGAATTTCCAGCAGTTCAGGGTTGGCCGAGGTGATTTTATATATTCAGCACATGCCTGCCATGCCTGGAACCACTGAACCCCCCTCCGGCATCTCATCTGCTCCTGGAATGGCCCTGCAGTGCAGACAGTGTCTGGGATTCCCCGAAGTACTAGAAGCCTCCATCAGTCTGGACATATTTTGGGACTTTTTCACAGCTTTCTAACACGGACAAATTTTGTCTGAAAATTTGGAGCTAACTTTACATAAAGGGACACATGCAAGGTCAAATAACAATCAACAGTCAGTTAATGGTTTCCAGGATAGCTGTCAACATGCCAGCGCTCTGCAGAGGAGTGACTCTCACCACAAGTCAATGAGTCACAGCTAGTCAGGAGGTGTTCGTCTCAGTTGACCACCATTTTATAGAGTTACATCCCTTTTTATTCAAGCAGCTGTTGTGAAAGGAATTTATCCTGTGCAGAGTTTTCAGTCTGTTGATGATCTCTAGAATAAATCTAATCTTTGTGACTGATGTGTTGGAAATGTTACACATTTTTCTCGCTGACTTGCTGTGCAATGACTCAAAGGTTACTTTGAGAGTAATGTTGAAATCATTTAAAGTGTACTGAGTAAACATCGCTCTCTGTTAATAGTTCTGGATAACATTGTTCTCCCCAATAAAGTACACAGACTTCTTTAGACCAAAAAATAAAGCGTCTTGTTAGAGTTGCTGTGAGGAGCTTTTGTTTCAGGTCAATTTTGACGCCCCCTGTGGACGAACATATTATCTCTTCTTGATCTTGTCCTGTACATGTCCGAGTTGGGATTTGGAGAAAAAAAAAACTCCCCCTTCTTTTTTAAACTCTTAAATGAGTCACTCACTTTGAATCTCTCTTGCAGATGTAAAGAACAACACTAAAACATTAAACAGCAGTAAATCCTTTCATCTGACCCCTACCTCCCCGGTGCTGTTTTTGGACATTCAAATACTTCTAAAAAGTGAATTAGTCTCGTAACTGATTGTCTCCTTTTTGTAGCTCATAGAGGGGCATCAGTCTTATCTTAAGCCTGTTTCATTACCAGTTAAAAATAATCCCCCAGGATCTATAAAGTTTATGAAGTAATTGAAAATTGTAAACTAAAGTACTCCTCCTTGAAAGCTATAAGTACCCTTATCCCATATAAGTACTTGTGTCACTGCTATAAAGTCACTTCCCTGGCGTTGCTCCATGGCGTGTCTTGTATGAAGCATCAGTTGTCTGCAGCTGGTTTTACAAACCTTTAAAAAGAATGGAGGCAGTAAAATCAGCTGTTGTGCTGCTCAGTCAAAGCATGCAGCCTTTGGGAACCTTATGGTTAATTTTTGTTGACGCCCTGATGTCATATGTGGTCTGGCGCTATCTGTAAATCTTACTGATACTTAAGGGATCCCTCAAGGCCTTGTCTTTGGTGCTTGTCTGCTTGCAGCGTCCAACAGGTTTATTCAAGGGAGGGGTAGTGGAGGTCAACAAACAACTGACCAATGACCAATGGAAGACTTATAAACCCCCTTAAAGATGCCTTAATATGGCCTTTAGTTAAACGATATTGATACCAGTTTTGACACCAGGAAAATACAAATTCAAATTCGAGGGATCAAAAATTGGTTACTTCATTGCTTTCAATTATCAAAATTCCAGAACACTGTGTAAAGGTCACATATTCTGCAAAATACACTTCACTATGTTCTTCTAACTCTAATATGTGTCCCTAGTCTGTCTACAAACCCCTCAATGATGAGAAAAGTCCATCCTCTCTGTCTTCTGCCTGCTCCACTTTTCAGAAAATGTGTTCTCAAACAGGCCGTTTGGAGATTTTCCCTTCATGACATCACAAAGGGCAGTAACCCCTCCCCAAGGTGGGTGACACTCCCAAAGCTAGGTGTTTGTTCTGCCCTCTGAGTCTGCCTTATCACCGTAAACAATAGGGCATGGAGCGAGAAAGCCCGAGACACCCAAGCCCTTCCAGAGAGGGGGCGTGGTCGGACACAGCTCATTTACATTTAAAGGTACAGACACAGAAACAGCCTGTTCTGAGCAGGGCTGAAATAAAGGGGTTTATAGGCATGATCAAATACAGGATCAGAGTGGATTTAGAACAAGAAAACTTCACAGACATGTTTTGAGGAGCACTGAGACTTATTTAAACTGGTTCAAGAGGAGGAGAATATGTGAGCTTTAAATTGCACTCATTTGCATTTGCAACATTTCAGTACCAAAACATTGCCATGGTATCTGTAATTTACTCAGTGTGCAAGTTTGTGGGCAATCTTTTTAAGGATTTATTTCTCTTATGATCTCCCCGTCTTATGATACCGATGTTTGTTTTTTAAAGCTTCGGTACTTTGGACAACCTTATTTCACTCATATTGGATCTAACTTTAAGTTTATGGACGCTTTTTTCTGTCATATGGAAAAGCTAATCTTAGAAGCTTCGCACCTCAGAGCTTGGATATCATAGAGTCTCCTCACAGTCACAAACAACATTAGCACCACCCCTCTGGTCTAAACGGTTCAACAGCACAGACAGACAGTGTAATGTGCCTTTTCTGTAAGTATGTGTGCTAGTGTTAACTGTTTTTGTGCTCATAGTTTCTCTTACCTCCAGGCAGACTGATCGGTCCGCAGCCGAGCCCCTGTTCATAGTTTTCTGAACTGATGTAGATGTACTTCTTGCACAGCCTCCATAGGCCGAAGTGGGCCGCCTCGCAGGTCTGGTTGACTTGATCCACCTTCGGGCTGAGCACTGCCCAGTGGTCCGTCACCACCGCCGTGAACATGCAAGCCATACCCACCAGCAGGACGAAGATGGCGATCTTTATCTTGGTGCGCTTGTGCATGTTTTCAGGTGTCAGATGTTCTTTTCAGTGA